>NC_056726.1:264152216-264165837 GCF_019279795.1 Protopterus annectens | reverse complement strand
GGTTGCTAAGGGGAAGCACAGTCTAAGAGATGTAACCAAGCATTAGTAGGCAATCCTATGCAAAGGAGGGTTAGGATAGTGAATCGCAGGTTTACATAGCAAATGAGCACAGTCAGTGAAGTGTAGGAGTAGGACAAGGGGAGTAACAGAGTAGAAGATAGGTGACATCACTAGTGGGGTATGTATGAAAGAAGAGAAGCTCATTGGAGCAGAGTGGCATGTGTCAGCTGTCATTTACACATCATTGAAAGAGGTGTGTCAACAGGTAGGCTAGGTAAAGTCAAGAAATGGAAGGTGTATGCCATGAATAACACCAAAGTTTCTTGCTGAGAGGGTATGTGTGCATCTGTGCGCCTGTCAACCCGAGTAAGACAGTGTGTGCACATGTAAGCGTGAGTGTGCGCGTTTAAGCCGGAGTAAGCATGTATAAGGCAGTTTAAAGTGTTGTAAGTGCGTTTCCGCTGGTGTGCGCACGTTTTTAACCCGAATAAGCAAGTTGTAGTCCATGTAAGCATTTGTGTGTGCATGTGAGCTGCTGTGAGCATGTTTGCACTTGTGTGCGTGCAGACCCCGAGGAAACTGAAAAGAAATAGGAAGCACAACAAATAGTAGGAAGCTACCAGGGAGTACTAGAAGAGCTAGCAGGTGAAAACAATCAGAATCAGGGCAGTTACACAGGCAGTACACTAGCCCAGCCCAGCCTAGCACTTAAAACTCTGCAAACAACAGTTCATAATATTTCTCACAAGAGACACTGCAGTAAGCTAATAGAAGTGAAAACTGAAAAGCTTTACTGAGACAAAGAAATGTTAAGGGCTGCCATTGATGTTATAAGGTGACATATGCAACATGCTGAGGGTGGTGACAATGGAAATGCTGCTGGACAACCTACAGTGAGGAGACGGAGAAGAGTGTACAGGCCCAGGGTAAACTACCATGGGGCTACATGAGCTGGAGATAGTGGAGCTATAGAGTGGACATAGACTTCCTGCAGCAAATTGTTGAGCTGTGCAGGCCATGCCACACACACAGAACCAACAGAGGGGTACCCATCCCAGTGGAAACCAAGGTATGTGTTGGCCTAAGAATGTTAGCAACAGGTACCTTCCAGAGACAAACTGGTGATATGATGGGGATATCACAGGCATCAGCATCCAGGGTACTGCACCAGTTCCTGGATGCCATGTCAGCACATGTCGGTGATCATGTATATTTCCCCAATTCCCGTGAGGTATTGGCCAGCAATATGCATCTCTTCCAGCAAATAGCGGAATAGCCTGAGGTAGTGGGTGCAATAGACTGCACGCACATATGCATCAAAGCACCAGCCGGTGAGTGGGGTCGGGTCTACTTCAACCGCAAGGACTTCCCCTCCATCAACTGCCAGGTCGTGTGTGATGCCCAGGGCATAATACTGAATGTGTGTGCTGGCTGCCCTGGAAGCTACCATGATTCCCATATCTGGCATCTGATGCAGCTGTACCAGATATTAGCCAATGGGGACATCCCACATGGTCACCTAGTGGGGGATGCTGGCTATGCACTGGAGCCGTAGCTGATGACACCCATCAGAAATGCACACACACCTGAACAGGAATGCCATAATTATGCACACGCACAAACACAAAATGTAATCGAGCGTGTGTTTGGGCTGCTCAAGTCACAGTTCCGGTGCCTGGACACATCTGGTGGAGCCTTGCAGTACTCACCAACTACATGTACCCAAATTGTCATGGTATGTGCTATGCTACATAATATGATCCTGTGAAAACAGCTGCATCAGGACCAGCATGGGGCAGGGCCAAACAGCCCCCCACCATTGCCAAGGCCTGCACAGCCACAGGATGACTCAGAGAAGGAACAACCTGAGCCTGCCCCAGTAGGCAGAAGTAGGTGCCCAGTATGCTTTGGCCTTGGCAAAGGCAACGCATAGCACATACACTGGCTCAGTAGGAATCAGGAAATGATACCTCTCTGACTGCACATATACTAAAAGGGATGCCTAAGTTGACACTACCTGCTTTCAAACATGTACAGGAGTGTAGTATGTGCATCCGACATAGGCAGCCCTGCAACACCACCTGAGGCATGATTGCCATGTGTTAAGCAATGTAAAGCAGTGCTAAACAGCATTTACCACGATGTAGTTTCTGCAAACAGAATCGCACACACCAACTAGTGCAACTGTGGTCAATGTTGAGTAATATTGGGCAAAGTCCAGCAAAGTTGGTGAATATTCAGCAATGTTGGACAAGCCTGATCTAAGTAGGGCATAGCTGAACAAAAACCAACATGCTCATATTTTCTTAACTGGCCCTTAAGCAGTCTGGTCTGCTCAGTATGAAAATATAAAGCAGTAATAGGCCTCGAACACAGGATACCGTGCACTATAGTTAAAGCACTGAACCACTAATCCATGACAGTATTGCAGTGGACAGTCAGTATGAAAGAATGTTGATAGATCTACGCAAAGTATCTCATGGAAACCCTGCAGACACAGCATAATCCCTGTTGAGTTATGACACAAATGTGAGTCCTGCAGTAGGAACAGAACTTGACGTCCAACACACACACACACAGTATAAATTTTAATATTGGTCATGTTCACACACATCCACAAATGTAGTGGACCTCAGATCGCAACATACTGAAAGGTCACACTGGGCATGCTCACACACTTGAATAAATGAGACAAATGTCAGGCAACAAAACATGGAAAGCCTGAACTGGGCATGCTCACACACTTAGACCATGTCTGATTACAGCAGTGGGCCACACATATCTGGCAGTTGCATGTGTAAACCCAGGAACCTCTCACTATCCAGCAATCCACCCTGTGCACACAGTTACATGACAACAGACACATATATAATATAGTGGAACCCTGTCATAATCAAATTTGTTTTGCAGATACCTAAGTTGTTCAAAGAAACTGGGAAAGCAAAGTCAATAAAGACCTGCAAACAGTATCAGCAATAAATATTGTGCATTCGAACATAAGTATAGGTTCAGAGGTTGATACTGGGCTGTCAGCCCTAGGGCATGTACAAGCCTAGCCAGAGTGTGTTTGGCTTTGCAATCCTGTCAGATTACTACACTGTGCCAGTGAATAGTAGGTCACACAAGATAGCCAATGTACGTCTAGGCTAGTGTGCCTCTGTCTAGCAGGGACACACAAGATATCCCAGGGGTAAACATATGATCACCCATACAGCCGTCAAGATGTCCCCTGTAGGTGGTTAGTGGGTGGCTCTGCCTACGTGAAACTGTGATCACAATCCGGAGTGAGTGGAGGCCCTGAGATAAGAGTCTGTCCCTCCAGCATGTCCAATTAACATCTGTGCTGAGGTATATGTCCCTGGAGTGTGTAGCTCCAAGGGAGTCGGATATCCTGAGGTGGAGCATGTCCAGTAATTCTGGGTTGGGTATTTCTGTAAACAACAGGCACACATCATAACTGAGTAGATGGTAAGCGACTGAGTATAGCTGGAGTTACTGCATCCGAACTGAGCAGGTCATCCGTGTGAGTCCCTACATCTGCCTGGTGAGGAACGTCTGTGGCCAGTACAGTTGCTGCAGGTGTTGGGTAAGGTACACCCCAAACGTGGCATTGTAACCAAGCATGGTTGTGATGAGTATAGGGGCACAATGACCTCACTCGATCTACATGTGAAACCATATGGGATAAGGTGGCTTATATAGATGGTCTGTCTAACTAATCTGGCAACGTAAATGTCAAAGGCGACAGTACAAACAAGTCATGTCCCCAATCACCTAACAACTCCTACCTTATGTAATGGAGTACTACCAATGGAGTAATGTGTGGTCATGTTGCTATTCCCAAAGGGGATGACTATGCAACCAATGGCATTTAGCTGTATGCCATGGCTCAGGCACCAGTCATCCATCTCTGTGAGACCCCGTTTGTGTATGCATGTGGCAGCTGGAGAGTTAATTATGGCACCTAGTTTGCAGTCAAGTGCAAACAAGGTCCGCCATATTCCCCCTGTGGTAGCCTGTATGTCAGACAAATATATACTGAACAAGAGAGGTCCCAGGACCGAGCCACGTGGAATGCCACTTGTAACTGGTATATAGTCAGACATGGCACCTGCAATTCTGACCATGTGGGTGCTAACCCTGATCCTTGTAGCAATCCACCATGTGAGATATGTGTCCATATCGACACTGGTGAACCTATGCATAATGGCCCAGTGGGTTATTGTTTGGAAGGGGTTTGCAAGGTTCATGTAGGCTGTGTGGACAACTGTCCCTATGTCAATGGACCTGTTAACCATGTAAAGAATACAAACATGTTCAAGAGGCAAGATCTGCCCACAACAATGCTGAAATGTGTAGAACACAGTGTCTGTAGGTTCCCGATGTGTATGTGTAAGAGACCCATGACAATATGCTCCATAGTGTTGCAGAACAGGCTAGTTAGGCTTATACGGCAATATTGTCTGTGGTCCATTGTGGCACCAACTCTGTGTAGTGGGACCACTGTCGCTCTACGCCATTCCTTGGGTACATATCCTGTAGTAACTCCGATATTGCTCAGTGATGTAATGTGAGGGTTACGTCTGTCATGAAGCTCGTGTAAGATGCATGCCGGGACACCATCTGGTCCCATTGATGCTGTGATGTATGCTTTGGGGAGGGCAGCACTCACCTGTTACTGTGTGATGTCAGGGAGATGTCAGGGAGGTTACACTCTGTTGGGATGGATAGTTGCTCCCTAGGGAGGATGGGGGGGAGACATCTGCACTGAACCTGTTTGCCAGGATGTTGGCAATGCCAGTGGGTTCAGGTAAGTTTAGTCAGTATGCAGTAACACACAGCATATCAGTGAGTGTCCACCCAGGTTCCTGACATAACTGAAGAAGGCCTTGTGACAGTCCTACGTGTCTGGTGCAATTGTCCGTGAGAAGCAGCCCTTAGATAAGTTCATGAGTGATTGTAGCTGTCTGCTAGCAAAGATCACAGATGCTTTCCCTGTCTGGGATTGTGCTCTATCATGTAGTAGCTTCCTCCTGATGTTGAACAGCTTATTAATGGCTGGGGTCTACCAGACAAGTCCCCTGCCATTGGAGGAGTGAGTCCTGTTGTTATTTGGGATAGCACAATCCATGCAGTCCACTAGGTGTCCATAGAATGTGTATGCAAAGGATTCAGCAGTCGGAGCCATATTTGCCACTGTCTCAGGGTCTCTGAAGGATACCACCTTGCTTTGGTGAAGTGAGACATTGGCTCATGAGAAGTTCACCAAGAATACCCAGGATGGGTGTGTGGAGGATATATGTATGTCCAGTGAGATATATGTATGTTCTGACCTTACCAATGAGGGTATATCGCTGGTGTGGAACATAGAGTCCCCATGTTGGTGATGATTAGGTCCAATATGTATTCCCCCTTGTGGCTGTGGTGACTGGTTGTGCCATAGCATATGAATTTACAAATTGTAGCAACTATAGTGCGAGGGTATTGGGGCTTGAGTAGTATCCCCAATCAATATTAGTGTATTTGAAGTCACCCAATATAATGTTGTTTGTGGAGACCTCCATATTCCCCACTGTTCCCAGGAATGCCGAGTGTGGTTCCTGAGTATGAGAGGGTGGTCAGTAGCAGGCAACAAACTGAAAGGCAGTTCTGCACAATGGTAGTTGTATATGTATGGTCTGTGATGCTTTGTGCAGTGCTACTAACCCGGAGGTGTGTGTATCTGTGATGTATATGGATACTCCCCCTAGTTGTGTTGTCTGTTCCATGTCCTGTGGCCAGAAAGCATGGTATGAAACATAACCTGGTAGTGCTGGTGTGCATATGTGAGCCTGAACTAGGCATCTGTTACTGCACAGATATCACTATCCTCCATACTGAGGAGAGTCCTGAGTGGCGCATAGGAGGGTAACACATCTGGTGTTGAGCAGCATTACCCTTAGTGTCATATAACCTGTAATGTCTATGGAGGTGGGTTTGTCTATTGAGCCCTGCTCAACAAATGCACTATGGTGGTAGCAAGAGACTTAGCCAGCATTCGAAGGTCCAGGTGTGACAGGTGCAAGGTGTCCATACTTAAGCTATGTGCCATGTCGAGCATGTCACCACAGGCTGACAGACACTATCCCCTATGAATGACACCAATTTGTTAGCCAACTGTTAAACGTGATATGTTTGTCTGTATACTTTGACATCATAATTGGTGGGTGTAAGATGCTAGACAAAGTCAGGGTAATACTGGCCTGGGCTACATGATCAGTGTGTTCTTCCATGTACCATGTCATGTGGTCCAGGGAGTAATGTCTGATGTTTTATGCACCAGCATGGACAATGATGGTGCCAGTCCTGTACTTGTTTTGGAGTGACCTGACTGCATGTGTTATGTTGCAGATCCTGGCACCAGACAGATAGCCCAAAGTGACAATTCCCATGTTTGGGGTGGTGAGTGGTACGTCAGTGTGTCTGACAATAAGTGTCACCTATTACAAGTGTACTAGGTGAGTTGTCTAGCCTGAAGGGCAGTGACTGTGTAGCACACTGACATTGTGAACTATGTGATATGTGGGTATTGTAGTGGGGTAGCAGTTGTGTGTGTGCCTGCTGTGGAGGTCTCTGCTGCTTAGGCAGAGTTAATTCACAGCATCCGAGTATGTCTATGTGTGATAATGTGGTTTGATTGCTGTTGCCAGAGGATATGTGAGACTGATATGTGTTGTGTGTGGTTACCTTCACCACCTGATAGACTGCGCCAGTCATGGGTCGAGAGAGTTCAGCACCCTGTATGTCTCAATAGGTGCATCTCACACATATAGCTGAGTTTGTTGGGAGGAGGAGAGGGTTGTCTGTGTACATGAGGCAGATGTAACATTGTGTCAACATCACAATATTCACCAGTTGGACTGGTGAGTACACATGAAACCGACCCCTGGACATGCCGGGATATTATGATGACATACACTGTAGCCAGATCACAAAGGATCAGCAGGGTGTTAAGTATGCAAAAGAGTATAACAGGGATTAGTGCTCAGGTTCGTTGGTGTTCTGTAAAGAGTAGCTGAGAAGGAGTCCAGACTGAATCATGACACCTCCGACAGCTATGTCATATATAGCAATGTACACCCATATATGTCCTGAGTCAGGGCCAACTGTACCTGACTGACAATGCTGACATCCCTACAGACAGGCCCATATATACAGACCCACCTCCTACTGACGATAGTCCATATCAACATACCAGGAGATATCACATGTAGAATGGATGAACAGCTACCCCCAATGCCAAAAGCATGGCAGCAAGTGGAATACATTGATTCACAATATGTGTCATGCATAAACTACAGAACAAACAGATCTTGCACCTGAACAGTCAGCTGAGCCTCCCCCCCTACACAGGATGTGGAACCGTTGAATGTGTTACAGCAACATATGGCACTCCACACAAGTGTTGGTGCACAACACACCATAGTAAGTACAGTCCAGTATGCCTATGAAGTCTGATCTGCAAGGCCATGTAGTCCATCATGGTTGAAGTCATAAACAAAGCTATTGGAAGCTGACATACACACAACCCCAGTAACTGTGGTATGTTCATGTGCGGATCATGGTTCCCAAACATGCTAGACTGTGTGCAAGGCAGCCACCCAGGACATACATCACTGAACACAGCTACACGTCTCACATAGACTTTGAATAGCCCATTACCAACATCCCAGACACATGTAGTACCCACAAAACCAACAAGCTGTGCATAAATATGTGTTGACATATGAAGGAATGTCAATGTGTCCACAGATAGATCACACAAGGTAAGGATTATGAGTTTCTGTTCAAGCTGTTGACACCCGATGACCCACATGGACTATTCCTGGAATGGCATAAAACAAAGTATACACACATTACCATGTCCAGTCTGATGATGTTACCATCCTATAAATACAGCAGGAGAAGTGAAGCCACCCCATAAAGCAAATAGTGCACTGTGTTAATGCATCTCTCTCTAGTATCATAACAGAGTTAGGTAGGGGGTTGAATCCTGCAAATGTTGACTGTTTGTGTGGGTGGGGTGTATGTATGTGTGCAATTGTCTTTGAAAGGAGTGCCCTTTTTGGAGACTGGGAAAACACACTAAAAGAGGTACATTCCTCTTTGGAAAGACTGATGATGTCACCATCCTAATATATACAGCAGGAGAAGTGAAACCACCCAGGAAAGCAAATAGCATGCCATGTTAATGCATCTTTCTCTAGTATCATAACATAGTTAGATAGGGGTTTGAATGCTGCAAATGTTGACTGTGTGTGGGTGGGGTGTGTGTATGTGTGCAACTGTCTTTGAAAGGAGTTCCCTTTTTGGAGACTGGGAAAACACACTGAAAGAGGTACGTTCCTCTTTGGAAAGACTGATGATGTCACCATCCTATAAATACAGCAGGAGAAGTAAAACAAATAGTGTGCCATGTTAATGCATGTCTCTCTATTATCATAACATAGTTAGGTAGGGGTTTGAATCCTGCCAACGCTTACTGGGTGTGTGTCACTATTGGTCAATGCAGTGTGGGTTTTGCTTTTACTATGGTATGACATATTATGATTGCAACAGTAAGTGCATTGCACACATCAGGTATCTGCGGTGTAAAAATATATGTGTACATGTCCCCTCAATCAGAACATAGGTGTGAAGCCTGCATACTACATCAATACATTTGTTTCCATTGACAGGTTGTGCCGCTGCTTCTCAGATCGTAGGTTACATATGTATGTATGTGACAAGGCTGTCCGCTGTCGTGATCTGTGGCCAAGGTCATCTGTCCCACACACACCCATGACAGTTACCTAAGAGTAGTGTGAGCGAGGGTATAAGCCTGGGGTATATGACAGATATGTTCCTACACAACAACGACTGCCAATAATGGACAGTCTTTATAGGTGTACAACTACCTTGTGGATATGCATTCAGGTCTTATGTGATACAACTTGGGACTTCACAATACCTATGGATATGTGGATACCAAGGGGCACATGACATAGCATGAGGTCATATGAGCACATTGGTACCCAACATACATGTTGAGGGCTACCACCTGTGTGGTACTGATGGGATAGTATGTATAGTACATGTGGATGACTATGCCATAGTCAGCTTACTGCTATACAGCATGTATCAGACAACAGGTATCTGTCTGTATTATACCCTTGTGTAGAATATGCCTCATCCAGGGAATGCATTGTAGGCCAATGCATGCATTTCCATATATGGATGGATACATCCCTAGTGTGTTTGCAAGTAGCTAAGGGGACTATATGCCAAACAGGTGTGGTCACAGGAATGGGTGGTGGTCATTACCACTGGTCAGTGTTATAGTGTAGCACCGGAAGGATCCAACTGTTACTGAGTTCCCTACGACTGTGTGTCATTTCTCAGGACATCATCCAATAATTGCTTATAGTCATGCTGTTGAGGTTGTGTACACTGCCAGATCGCAAAGCATTGACAGATATTAACGGTATCACCCAGAGCATGAACACTTATACACTCCTCACTGCAGCACATACACACACACACACCAGCAATCCAAAACATACTCTATAGTGGGTGAAGGTGGGTGTCAGTATCATAAGGTAAACAGCCACCACATACATGTCAGCATGCAGAATATGTGTTGCACAAGACCATGCAGTGCAAGTGTAGATGCCCCTATTTAATGGCAGTATACATGCCTTTGATGCAACTGTGTAGTTCAGTGATTGGCTACATCCTGGAACACAGTGTGTACATGGACACAACATTGGTCTGCAGGTATTATCAGCTCTGCAATGCCTTGTGCACCATCAGTCACAAGTATACATGCCATGGGTGCATGTGTTATCTGTCTGACACATAGATATCCATGTCTGAGTACAGTGTCTATGTCCATAGCAGATAATAGTGGGCACGGGTGTAGCACATGCATGCTATGTACACACACGGGATGAGTGGTGCATGTTGACATGAAGGAATCCCAATGCTCGACATGGTCAGTGTACAGTGGTTATGGTGAGTGTGGGACATATTGCAGATATGTTGATGACAGACATGGCATGGCATGCTACATGACTGCAACATCAAACACCACACATACCCAATGTGTGTCAGGTTACCTATACACCCACTAGCATTCCAGGACATATATGTGGCACTTTGTTTCGATAGCGACTGCTGTGCATATTGTGTATCCTGCCATTTGTAAGCACACTCACAACATGCTATGAATGTTGTGTATAGGTGCATATGTTTGCACACACACAACATTGATTTGCAAAGCAATGACTGCTATGAGTAGTACTGTGGTCACTGTAACTGGATGGGGTGTAGCACCCTGTGCCATCATCAACATGCATCTTGTGGTCAGTCACAGCTACTAATGTGTGCAAGACCACTGCCTAGCATGCTATATCTGAACTGCAGTGCTGTGGCTACGTTCACAATTACACAGCCACCTTGTACATTGGTTCATAGGTTCATAGGTTCATAGATTAGTACTAAGCTAACTGCCCTTGCGAGCCATTTTAAGCCTAGCCAATTATCCCTTGTGAGATTCAAACCCTGCACCTTGTGTTTGTAAGGCAAACACCTTAACCATTAGGCCGCCTGTGAGGTGCCCAATAGGGAGCATTGCCTAACATGTCTGTGTTATGTGTTGCAGAGTGTTGCACAGCCCCATGAAAGGCCTCCACCCCTGAGGTACATCGTGTGTGTGTGCATGACATGTGGGATACTGAAGTGTGACCTTACAACGGGTGTGTGGTAATGCCAAATGTAGCACGTTTTCGTGTACTGCGTATGATAAACGTGTTCTGTTGTGTACAGCTGTAGCAACTATGCATATCCAATGTGCAGTACAGTGTTGCCACAATTGTGTCTGCTGCACTGTGCATTGCATGTGATTGAGTCAGCTACTGGCTTTACTGAGATGATTGATGTCTCACAGCAAACATGCACAGCATGCATTATGCATAGGTGTGTTACGTGTACATGGCCTACACCTCACATATGACATGCACATTTCATTACCATTATTAAAGTGTTAACACACTCACCAGCATGTATCGTCTGCCCTGCTGTCACACCAGAGGGACCTACAAGAATATGACACAGTTTGTCAGTGGCCACAACAGTGGCATTGCTACTGTGAGTGTGCTAAACTATAGTGGAACAACAGTCAACAGTCCCAGTTGTACAGATACTATTCCAAATATCAGTACTGCACATGATAGGCAGCACAACTACTAAACACACAGTACACATCTCACATATGCATATGCTAACTATACAGGTAATGGTAGTCTACAGCTAGGGCATATTACCTGCATGCTCCATGTCATCCTGCTATATGGATCCGGCCTCCATGATGACACATGTGTGATGCTGTTGCTGCTGTAGGCCAGGAGCCACCACACTTACGAACAGCTCCTCCACTCTGGTGAGGGGTATGGCCGCCCCACCACCTGTGGCAAGCTGTTGCCTATGGATATCAGATGCACGCCGCAGGACTTATCTAATTAAATCACTGCAGTGGTGGCGTACCTGCTCATATGTCCGGTTATGCATGCCTATGTCATTTACCGGGCGAACAAGTTCTTGCCACAGTGCAGTATGCTCATGGTGGTGCTGGCTGGCCCTGGAAAAAAGCAGGTTATAGTGCTGCACCAGGCTGTTCTGGATTTCCTGCTCCTCTGCAGCTGTGTACGATGGATTGTATTGATGAGCCATATCCCTGGAAGACAATTAAATGATATGTGTGAGCAAGTCATGTGGCACACTTAATATTATGAAGTACAGATATCACTTAACTGCCATATATAGCATCTATCTGTCTATCAGAGGATACACACATTCAATAACACATATCAGTGCTCAGCCCACAACTGGCTGACAGTGCCTGCCACACTCCATTTCACAAACCAGTATACACCAGTAGTCAGCACACTGTTTGGGATACAATGCACAACCTCACCCCGGGGGTACATATCAAGCTAATGCATGAAGACATATGTCATCCAATGCAATGAGTGCAATGTGCATTTACAGTATTACCAGTAAACCACCCTAGTCTTTGATGCCATACCCCTACCTAACATATGTGCACGGTTGTTAATATAGCTGGCATACTGCTGTAACAGAGTATACATGTTGCTAGGTACACACACATACCCTGTAACACACATGTGATTGCGGGCATGGTACAGGCATCATTACACACACATCAGGCATACATACAACACACAAATGTATGCCAATACAGATGAGCATTACCTGTGTACCTTATAGTACTGTGTGCCCCTACTTACATATACCTATGCCTGAGGTATGTAATCTGTGCAGACTACAGGAAACACACAGGACAGTGTTACCAGGGAATGTGAACATACGCCATACTGTGCTATTTAGGCCAACAGCTTCAGGTAGTACAACAGTTCATATGTGAGCTGGATTCACCAGCAGTACCACTTACTGAGCATACATGTATTGCTCCAGACTACAATGGGACACCACAGTCGTACACAAGGAACTACGTCACAACATATGCCATCCTACTATGTCTGCATCCCAATAACTGACACATCTTTCTCTGGCCTCACACCTAGGACACACACTACCATGACAGACACAACCTCACACTAAGCTAACACACCTTTACAAACCTTGCACACAGTCACTGTCACACTCATTCCACCTCACATAGCAGGTATTGCACTGGGTACATGTGTGTGTGCATTGTGTCACAGGTAGGTAATACGCTATTGGCCTTAGGGCCTAGAGCAGCCTAGCCATATGCTACCCTGCCCTTTGACACACATGTAATGTGATTTCACTTGCATCTGTCAACCGGATACACAGAGGTGACTCCCAGGGCATATTACCAATCTCCAAATCAATCACCAGGGGTATGTATGACATCTGCTAATGAGAAGCCTTGTTTGTTAATGCTGGGTGGTTCAGTCCAGAGTATGGCAAATTTGTGGATAGGAACCTGTACCTCCAGCATGTGCTGTTTAGTGAGGTGACAAGGGTTAGGGCCCTAGGTCATGTAGCCCGGAAGGATTGTGAGGTGTTGTCATGGTGGTTGGCCGACTGCTATGGGTGTGACATACCTCTGTATGTCCGGCAGTGGTAACCTCTGGGTGGGCGGTATGCAATGCACTCTAGCTGTGGTTTTGTGAGTAAGTCTGCATAGGACATGTGTTTGAGGGCAGTATTACTCTTTGTTAGGCATGTCTGTGGCCTTTCCACTTGCTGTAGTTGTCATGTGAGGTACATACCACATGGGGCATTGTGATGAGTAGAATGGAAGACCGATATATATTTCCTTAGATGACACACCTTTTGTGATGACACATACCACGTAGACAGATCACAGAACTACTGTGGCACTGTGGTTATCAAAGGGGAGCCTACTGTCCACCTGTGTCCCATGTTCCCTTCTCACACCTTCAATAGTAGGCAGGTTACCACCTATGTGGTAGTTACTGCGTAAGGCGCTTTGGAATGGGGTATGGCACTGAAGTTTCAACATTGGTGTTCAGTCCATGCCTTGGGTAACAGGCACCTGTTGCAGTACATATGACCCCGTGTCCCTCTCTCT